>NW_024100133.1:0-8003 GCF_016545835.1 Crotalus tigris | reverse complement strand
TCCCTCCAGGGGGCTGAGGGACTTGCCACTGGTTGTAATAGCCCTGGCGATTTCCCTTGCAACCTCTTTGATGATGCACAGGTTGGGCAGATGGCAACATAACTTTCTATGTCCTTTTTTATTGATGGCCACCAAAATTGCCGTTTAATTAAGTGTAAAGTTTTTACAAATCCAAAATGCCCTGCTGATTTTGTGTCATGGCAAAGTTGCATGAAAGTTAGTCTTTGAGTTGTTGGTATATATAACTTTTCCCCTACCAAAGGCAATCCGTCTCTCATTGTGCACACATGTTTGTTTTTCTGGAACCAATCATCTGTTTCCAAACTTTTTCTGAATTCAATCCCAGTTTGGCTGTCCAGGTGTGGTTTTATTTTGGCTTGGGTTCTTGTGGTTACTGGCGCTGCCAGTTGTGATTCTGCCATTATTGGTCTAGAGTCTGGGGTTCGTGAAGTGCCGCTGTTATTATTGGGCATGCGAGATTTAGTGCATCTGCCAGGAAGTTCTTTCTTCTGGGTAAATGTTTGAGTTTAAATTGGTGGGAAAATGCTGGGACCAGGGGGCTTGTTTGGATTGAGTTTTCCTGGAAGTTTTCAGGGCTCTAAAATTTTTGTGATCAGTCAACACCTGGAAGGGATTTTGTTGCCTTCCAGGAACTGTCGCCACGTGAGTAATGCCCAACGTATCCCATAAGCCTCCTTCTCCCATACGGGCCGGCGCTGTTCTGTTTCCGTGAGTTTCTTGGATGTATATGCACAGGGTTGCAATACTGCATCATCATTTTCTTGTAATAGCACAGCCCCCACTGCCACATCACTTGCATCTGCCTGTATTCTGAAGGGCTTGTCCATGTCTGGGTGCCTTAGTACTGGTTCGGCAGAAAAAAGTCTCTTTAGTCTCTCAAACGCTGCTTGGCACTCCATTTTCCATGTTAGTGGCTGGCTAGGTTTTACTGAGGATGTTCCCTTCATTTTTAGTAAGTTAGTGAGGGGCAAGGCTATCTGGGCAAATGAGGGCTGAATTGGCGGTAAAATTTGCAAAGACCCAGGAAACTTGTAGTTGCTTCTTGTGCGGGTTGGTGACAATTTCGTACTGCTTTGACCTTCTCCGGGTCATTTCAATGCCCTGTGGGGATAGCGATAGCCTAGGTCACAGCGTCGGCAACCTGCGGCTCTGGAAGCGCATGCGGCTCTTTGAGCCTTCCCCTGTGGCTCCCCAGGCCTCCTCTGACTTTTGCATGAGAGAGACAGAGAGAGGCAATTGCGCTCCCTTGCTTCTCCTCTCTATCTCTCTCTACTCTCTGTGTGTGTGTGTTGTGGTGTGTGTTTTGTGTGTGTGTGTGTGTGTAAAAGAGAGTGCACTCACAGTGTTCTCTGAGAAGCTGAAAAGCTTACTGGGCGGAGCTCTCCCTTTGCTGCGTCTCTGCAGGAAGCAGGAAGCAGGAAGGGCAGGAGAGAGCTAGCTAGCCCAGCTAGGCTGACTCAGGAATTCTGGGAGTTGAAGTCCATGAGTCATAAAAGAGATGAGGTTGCTTACCCGTGAGCTTGTTGGACAACAGCTTGAAGCTTGTCAGGTGAGCAGCAGATAGGAGGTGTGTGTGTGTGTGTGTATGTGTGTGTGTGTGTGTGTGTGAAAGAGTGAGAGACAAAGAGGGAGGGGAGAGAGAGAGAGAGAGAGAGGGGGAGAGAGAGAGAGAGAGAGGGGGGGGGAAGAGGAGTGGCAGACCAACGGCAGATAGGGAGGGAGGGAGGGAGGGAGAGAGTCAGAGAGACCCTTTTGACATCTAAAATGAAGATAACACTGCATATATCCTTTTTTTACCTTTGTGTGTATGTAATTTTATTCTCTTAAAGCATTCTCTTGGTGATCATAGTTTTAATAGTATGGAAATTCCCAAGAGTGATATTTTTACTTTTATTTTAATGTGTGTATACACACACACACACACACATACACAAACACACACACACACATACAGACACACACACACACACACACACACCTATAATAAAGGTAAAAAAGGATATATGCAGTGTTATCTTCATTTTAGATATCAAAAGGGTTTTGCGGCTCCCGGTGTTTTGTTTTTGGTGGGAAACGGGTCCAAGTGGCTCTTTGAGTGTTTTGGGTTGCCTACCCCTGCTCATGACTGTTGCAGCATCCCCATAGTCATGTGATCAAAATTTGGACACTTGGCAATGGACATTAATTTTTCATGGTCACAGTGCCTCATGTGGTCACCTTTTGCAACCTTCTGACAAGCAAAGTCAATGGGGAAACCAGGTTCATTTAACAACTGGGTTACTAACTTAACAGCTGCAGTGATTCATTTAACAACTGTGGCAAGAAAAGTTGTAAAATAGGGCAAAACTCAACAGTCTTGTACAATGATTAATATTTAAATGTATATATACGTATGGTTGTGTATGGGTAGATAGATACTTTCTTTCAAGCATTTTTTCTAAAAAAAAAAAAAAGTGCTGGAACTCATACACATCATTCAACCTGCCTTGCCTACCCTACAAGGTTCCATCCAAAAAAGGTGCCAGAATTCCGTTCTGGGCATTCTATGAGAAAAAAAGCCCTGCTTTCTTTTGAGAGCAGGCAACAGAATTTCATTTTTAATGTGGCCCAGTGTGCTCACAGTAAAAAATGACAATAAAGGCTATCTTATGTACAAGGTGTACCAAAGGTCAGACCCAAGAGGGCAATCACTATATATATATATATGTAGGTCTTTGGTTGTTCGGGTTTTCTCCCGCGTAAAATTGGAAGTGTCTTAGCGACGTTTCGACGAAGTCCCATTCGTCATCTTCAGGCTGGTGCTTTCAGCTTCGTGCTTCGAGGAGCAATGTGTGGTCTTAGCTGTTTCTTCCTTTTAACTGCCAGTGGGGGTATGAACTGATTGGGTGGGAGCTTGGTTGTGTTCTGATTGGGTGGAGGTGTGTTCTGATTGGTTAGGGGCTTGGCTGTGCTCTGATTGGCTGGGGGGTTGGCTGTGCTCTGATTGGCTGGGGGAGTGTTCTGTTTGGTTGTGCTCAGGTTAGTCTGAGTTGAAGAGGGGTTTAAGATTTTGGGCTGCCTGCTATTTTGGCTTCGCGTTCGTGGTCGGGCCTCATCTTCATGGAGGGTGTCAGTTTGCTGCATTGTATGGATTGGCGGGGTTTAAAAGTGGATACTGATGCAGCTGTGGTCCAGAAAGCCAAGATATATATATGCTTTTCTGAGGTTTTCGCGGGTGTGTGTTTGTATGAAGGTCTTGGTTGTTCCGGGTTTCTCCCACGTAAAATTGGAAGTGTCTTGGCGACGTCGCCAAGACACTTCCAATTTTACGTGGGAGAAAACCCGAACAACCAAAGACCTACATACATATATATATATATATTAACTAAATAAAACAAAAAACGAACACCAGGATATAATAAACCAGACTGTTTAATATAAACAAGCCTGTGGTTAAGAAGAGTCACTAAGCTTTCATCCGACTGGGAAGGCAGCTCATATAGCCTCCTGCCTCTGCGCCTGGCTCCTTGAGCACGTCATCGGCCCATTGATTGTATTAATCCGTATCACGCAGAGTTGTTCCACATCAGGCAAACTGTCCTTGGCTCCACTGGTTGTTTTACGATCCTCAAGTGCTCTTTTAGAGTGTGTGCAAGTACTTGGAGGGTGGTTGTCAATCCATTTCTGCGCCCAGTCTCCTTCCCTCCCAGGGCCATTATCCTCCCCCACCCCCAAGGCTGTTGTCGTAATTCTTCTGCTCCAGTCCTGCAATAAGCAGCTGTTCCGGCATTCCTGCTCTCTGTCTTCCCCCTCCCTCCCCCTCCTTCCAGATCGCCTCAGCGCGTCCGTCCCTGGCTTAGAACCATTTGGTCGATCATCTCGGTCCATGGGAGTCGTGGTCATCTCACTTATAGAGCCATCGTCCCAATTATGCAAAACGCTGTCATCGCCCTGGAACAACTAAAAAAGGACAACACTATTGTCATACTCCCAGCTGACAAAGGCAGGGCAACTGTGGTTATGGACAGATCAGCATATTTTGACAAAGCCCAGGTATTATTTAATGTCACCACGGCCTACAGAGTCATCACCAAAGATCCGATGACAACGCACACAAAACGCATCAATAAGGTACTTAGCAACCTCAAACGTCGGGGTGAAATCAATGATGACACATTGAGAAGGATATGTCCCAGCGATGCAGGCATGGCTAGGTTTTATGGCCTCCTGAAAGTACACAAAGAAGGGATCCCCCTACGACCTATTATGTCCTTCAGGGGCACATTCATTTCAGGACTAGCTAAATGGCTTAGCGGTCACATCAGCCACTTGGTCGATAACAATGAGACCACTGTGAAATCGGCTGAGGAGTTTCTAGAGAGAGTAAAGCCCCTAAGGATAGAGAAAGATGAGGTAATGATATCATTTGATGTTACCTCACTCTTTACCTCTACCCCTCAAGATCTGGAGGCCATGGCAATAGGGGACCTCCTACAAGAGGGGCCGGAACAACATAAGGACTCTCTCCATAGCAATGATTTAATACCTTATGATTTAATACCTTAGTTGCTAACCTTATGCCTGAAGACATACTTCACTTTTCGGGATGTGGTATACGAACAAATAAAAGGGAACGCCAATGGGATCCCCCATCTCAGGCATTATTGCTGAGGCAGTTCTTCAATGGCTAGAGTTAATAGTAATGTCTAGGTACCGCCCCAAATTTTGGGCGCATTATGTAAATACTTTTGCGATTGTCAAAAGACGGGATAGCGCCAAATTCTTGGAGGAACTGAACTCGGTATATCCAGACATCTGCTTCACCGCAGAAGAAGAGACCCAAGGCAGTCTTGCCTTTCTGGATGTACTGATCAGCTGATGCCCTAATGGCACATTGTGCACATCTGTATACCATAAACCCACCCATACAGACAGAATGCTGTATTATAATAGCAACCACCCGGTAGCACACAAAATCATCTGTATCCAGACGCTATTTAAATGGGTTAATTCCCATTGTAGCATGGGCAGAGCTAAAGTCGAGGAGAAAAAACACCTTCATCACATCTTCATGCGCAATTGCTATCCCATGGAGTTTGTGAGACAGCATAGTAGACCACATCGAAATCATAGAGACTCACACTCCAATGTGACAGCAATGCTGGCCACACGAACAACCCTCCTTTACATCCATGGTGTCTCCGAGGCCACGGCATGGCTGTTGGCCCCCTCCAATGTGAGTGTTGTCCATAGGTCCGAGCACACCCTTAGGTCCAAGATCATTGAACCCAAAAGAACCGCTCCCCAACGGTCAAAGATCGTCTGTGGTTTACAGAATCAATTGTAAAGACTATGCGAGCAATTATGTTGGGGAAACTACTAAAAAGCTGAGGACCAGGGTCCATGAACATGAACTGGCTTTTAGAAGGCAGAAGCAACACTCACAAGTGTGGGCCCATATGTCCAGCTCTGGCCACATGTTCGATCTAGCTAACGCAGAGGTTATAGCTCATGAGACTACCAAGGATGACCGCCTACTCAAGGAAGCCTGGCTCTCTAATGAAAATTCCATCAACCAGCATATAGATCTTTTGCCGGCTTACCAGACTCTTAGGAGATGGGAAAAACAGTGCCACGGCCTGCTGAGAAGACATTTAACTCTTCCTTGGCAGGATTGGGGTGGTAGAATGATGGATGAGATGGGCACGATCTCTAAGGAAGACGATGACAGCGTTTTGCATAATTGGGACGATGGCTCTATAGGTGAGACAACCACAACTCCCATGGACCGAGATGATGGACCAAATGGCTCTAAGCCAGGGACGGACACGCTGAGGCGATCTGGAAGGAGGGGGAGGGAGGGGGAAGACAGAGAGCAGGAATGCCAGAACAGCTGCAGGACTGTTGCAGGACTGTTGCAGGACTGGAGCAGAGGAATTACAACAACGGCCTTGGGGTGTGGGAGGATAATGGCCCTGGGAGGGAGGGAGACTGGGCACAGGGACGTATTGACAGCCGCCCTCCAAATGCTTGCACACGCTCTAAAAGAGCATTTGAGGATCGTAAAACAACCAGTGGAGCCAGGACAGTTTGCCTGATGTGGAACAACTCTGCGCGATATGGATTAATACAATCAATGGGCCAATGACGCGCTCAAGGAACCAGGCGCAGAGGCAGGAGGCTATATGAGCTGCCTTCCCAATCTCCTTCTATTCTAACTCTGATGATGCCAGCAGTTTTTGGCCGGATGAAAGCTTAGTGACTCTTCTTAACCACAGGCTTGTTTATATTAAACAGTCTGGTTTATTATATCCTGGTGTTCGTTTTTTCTTTTATTTGGTTAACATAATGCCCAGGATTCACATTTTTAGTATTTTAAAAGAAAAACACCCCCACAACATGAATAAACATGATGATACCTCCCGCCTACCAGACATCTGGAAACTAGCCCTAATCAACAAACGAGTCCTAGCCACGAAAACTGACACCGGACCCAGAACAACACAGTACGCCACCACCATTCACCCTCACCAGAACCAAGCCCAAGCCCAAAGCCATCCCTCAGACGAAATGCAACCACCATCCAGAAGCGAAACCACGACAACATCACCAGCTGCTGCACCTCCCTCCGACCCCCACACAAAGCAAACGGACACACGCCATGAACATAGAGCTGGACTGCAAACTCGGAGCCAAACCAAAGCCCAGTATGTTACTTCACAGCCTTCAGCCCTGGACATCACATCACAGAACTCAAGAGGCTACAACGCTAAAGTTCAGGATGTTACAACACAGCCAACCACCCAGGATGGTGCAACACAGAACTCAGGATATCACTACACTAGATCTCAAGATGTTATCACACAACCCATTATCCAGGTCGTTACAACACAAAAGACTAATGGGCACACAGCCAGCATCTCAACTACTCAGGATGTTAAGAAACAGCCAAACAATCCACAAACAATAACTCCCACACAGCCAACCAATCCACCTATAGCAATTAAGCCAGCACTCCACACACCCCTATCAATATATATAGAGAGACGGCAGCTCTGATCACACTTTGCTTGCACAAGCACAAAGCTGAAGACCCCAGCCTGAAGATGATGAGTGGTCAGGAATTTGTAAAGGCTATGCATCAAATTAGTAAGGATATCTTTAGAAGAAAATGGCAACCAATTCAAATATTTAATATAATTTATTTAATGAATTATCTATGTGGTCCGATTTTTGGCACAACCTGTGTAGATATAGTTATATGTGTTTTTGGTGTACATAGTGGCAACACTTTTTTATGCATTGTCTAAATGAGATTAAATATAGAATTAAGTATTTCCATTGACAGTGCCATACAAACTGAATTCTTTCATTGTGCAAATGTTAGAATATGTACAAGCATTCTATAGCATCAGAACAGACAGCTGCTGTATTTAATTCCACATTTGTCCCTCCCCGTCCCTAGTTCAGTAGCAAAATGAAAAATTCCCCACCCCCCATTCTCTCTGAATATTTTTAGATATCTTTTTTGGGGTCCACAGTAGAACTTCAGCTGAGGGGGGGGGACTTGTAACATTCTCTGCACTTTATCTGAAAAGCAGCAAGAGTGGACGTTTTATGATGCTTTGGAAAAGAGAGAGTCAACGTATTTTCCAAAGCACCAGAAGGCAAGACAAGAAACAATGGATGGAAACTAATCAAGGAGAGAAGCAAGCTAGAACTAAAATTTCATAACAGTGAGAGCAATTGACCAGTGGAAGGGCTTGCCTTCAGAAGTTGTGGCTGCTTCATCATTGGAGGCTTTTAAGAAGAGATTGTATAACCATTTGTTTGAAATGGTATAGGGCAGTGGTGGCGAACCTATGGCACTAGTGCCAGAGGTGGCACTCAGAGCCCTCTCTGTGGGCACGCATGCCGTCGCCCCAGCCCTACCTCCCCCCGTAGCTCCCTCCTCACCAGCAGCCACCTCGGAGGAGAATCACCCCCAGGTGCAGCCCATGCGG